>NC_061511.1:222814781-222827971 GCF_022539505.1 Lolium rigidum | reverse complement strand
TATTTCCATATCTACTTAAACGACATCAAACCTTAAGTGTGTCACCCTACGATTCGCGAACTATGTAGACATGGTTGAGACTTCTCTCCGACCAATAACCAATAGCGGGATCTGGAGATCCATAATGGCTCCCACATATTCAACGATGACTTTAGTGATCGACTGAACCATTCACATACGATACCGATTCCCTTTGTCACGCGATATTTTACTTGTCCGAGGTTTGATCATCGGTATCTCTATACCTCGTTCAACCTCGTTCTCATGACAAGTACTCTTTACTCGTACCGTGGTATGTGGTCTCTTATGAACCATTCATATGCTTGCAAGCTATTAGACGACATTCCACCGAGAGGGCCCAGAGTATATCTATCCGTCATCGGGATGGACAAATCCCACTGTTGATCCATATGCCTCAACTCATACTTTCCGGATACTTAATCCCACCTTTATAACCACCCATTTACGCAGTGGCATTTGATGTAATCAAAGTACCTTTCTGGTATAAGTGATTTACATGATCTCATGGTCGAAAGGACTAGGTAACTATGTATCGAAAGCTTATAGCAAATAACTTAATGACGTGATCTTATGCTACACTTAATTGGGTGTGTCCATGATACGTCTCCGACGTATCGATAATTTCTTATGTTCCATGCCACATTATTGATGATATCTACATGTTTTATACACATTATATGTCGTATTTAAGCATTTTCCGGCACTAACCTATTAACGAGATGCCGAAGACCCAGTTGCTGTTTTCTGCTGTTTTTGGTTTCAGAAATCCTACAAAGGAAATATTCTCGGAATTGGACGAAATCAACGCCCAGGGTCCTATTTTTGCACGAAGCTTCCAGAAGACCGAGGGGGAAAGGAAGTGGGGCCACGAGGTGCCGACACAACAGGGCGGCGCGGCCTGGACCCTGGCCGCGCGGCCCTGGCATGTGGGGCCCTCGTGTGGCCCCCCGCGTTGCCCTTCCGCCTACTTAAAGCCTTCGTCGCGAAACCCCCAGTACCGAGAGCCACGATACGGAAAAACTTACTGAGACGCCGCCGCCAATCCCATCTCGGGGGATTCGGAGATCACCTCCGGCACCCTGCCGGAGAGGGGAATCATCTCCCGGAGGACTCTTCACCGCCATGGTCGCCTCCGGAGTGATGAGTGAGTAGTTCACCCCTGGACTATGGGTCCATAGCGGTAGCTAGATGGTTGTCTTCTCCTCATGTGCTTCATTGTTGGATCTTGTGAGCTGCCTAACATGATCAAGATCATCTATCCGTAATTCTATATGTTGTGTTTGTCGGGATCCGATGGATAGAGAATACTATGTTATGTTGATTATCAATCTATTATCTATGTGTTGTTTATGATCTTGCATGCTCTCCGTTATTAGTAGAGGCTCTGGCCAAGTTTTTGCTCTTAACTCCAAGAGGGAGTATTTATGCTCGATAGTGGGTTCATGCCTCCATTAAATGCGGGACGAGTGACGGAAAGTTCTAAGGTTGTGGATGTGATGTTGCCACTAGGGATAAAACATTGATGCTATGTCCGAGGATGTAGTTATTGATTACATTACGCACCATACTTAATGCAATTGTCAGTTGTTTTGCAACTTAATACTGGAAGGGGTTCGGATGATAACCTGAAGGTGGACTTTTTAGGCATAGATGCATGCTGGATAGCGGTCTATGTACTTTGTCGTAATGCCCAATTAAATCTCACAATACTCATCATATCATGTATGTGCATTGTCATGCCCTCTCTATTTGTCAATTGCCCGACTGTAATTTGTTCACCCAACATGCTATTTATCTTATGGGAGAGACACCTCTAGTGAACTGTGGACCCAGATCCATTCTTTTACATCGAATACAATCTACTTGCAATACTTGTTCTACTTGTTTTCTGCAAACAATCATCATCCACACTATACATCTAATCCTTTGTTACAGCAAGCCGGTGAGATTGACAACCTCACTCGTTTCGTTGGGGCAAAGTACTTTGGTTGTGTTGTGCGGGTTCCACGTTGGCGCCGGAATCCCTGGTGTTGCGCCGCACTACATCTCGCCGCCATCAACCTTCAACGTGCTTCTTGGCTCCTCCTGGTTCGATAAACCTTGGTTTCTTTCTGAGGGAAAACTTGCCGCTGTACGCATCACACCTTCCTCTTGGGGTTCCCAACGGACGCGTGCTGTACGCGTATCAGTCCATTACATCATTCATATAATTACATAACCTTGTTATTAATAACATCCAATGTTCATGATCATGAAACTATGATCATCTATTAATCAACAAGCTAGTTATACAAGAGGCTTACTAGGGACTCCTTGTTGTTCACATAACACACATGTATCAATGTTTCGGTTAATACAATTATAGCATGGTATGTAAACATTATCATAAACTCAAAGATATATTATAATAACCATTTTATTATTGGCTCTTGGGCATATCTCCAACAAGTTTGTCCTCCATCTTTGATAGCCTAGGTTGTGATCCATTTGTTCTCTTAATATCTATCAAGTCCTCATTTATTATAATTAGTTTGGCATCAAGTTTGTGCTCTATTTCTATTAGTTGCCCGCCTATCTTCTTCTCACGATGTGAACTTCGCTCGTCGACGATTTGAAGTATCATATGCATCTGTGAAAAGTAAAATAGAAAACGGTTGTTTACGAAGCTAAATGATTAAGGTCCATGTGACCTTACTGCTATATTGAAAAGGAACCAATGACTTACTTGTTGGCTAATAATAGTCCGACATTGTGGTTGTGCTCGATAGCTGACCTCTTCATCCACGAATTTATTTGTGTAGCTAGCATGACCATTTGTAGTGTTTGTCAGTCATTGGTTCATTTGTAGTGTTTGTTAGTCATTGGTAACCTTGCGAAAGGTAGAATTCAGCAGCCTTAAGAAACAAATAAGCTTGAATATAAAAATCATGTCTAGAAAGGTACCACTCCTCCATGTAGTTTGCCTGAATCATAAACATCGGTTCTAAGTTTTTCATTGCCTTCATCCCGACGTGCCACCAGCGGAGGTTGTATAGCAGAATAGACAACAGAGTCTGCACGGACATGCTCCCTGTACCAAACCTATAGCATACATTAGTTCATCAATGATAAAGAAGCATGTATCATGTGATTAATTGTATAATGTTAAACTAGTGTTGTGGATGTTCAATGTGAAAAGCCCCCGGTTAAAATTGGGATGTTTCGCACATTCTCAACAACTGTTAAATATTGCTCGTGAACGTAGTTTTTTTGTATTGGTGCTAGAATAAGGCCGACAGCGTACAACACAAATGTCCTGATGAAATTATCATCACGAGTTTTGGATGCTTTAATGAGATTCTCAAGGTTAGTAATTGAAAGTTTCCCGTTAATTCCACAAGCATCCAACAAGTTTTTGTCTATAGATTTTTGCATATAGACACTTATGTATTTCCCTTGTATCGGAAGGTCCATTATTTGCTTAACATCCGTTAGAGTGATTGGAATGTCGGTACCACCGATGTAGATATACTTCTTGTCGCTGCTGTAGCGCTTGGCAAGCCTCGCCAACATGATACGTCGGAGCTGCACTGGTTGCATATGTGTGAGCCCTCCAAGACTGGTGTTTAGTGAGATTGCATCTTTGTGAACTGGTAATAAACCTTTGACTGTGGACCAAACTTTCCCGATGAGCATGTTATATTCATTTCTGCATATTTAGCACAGAGTCCTGGTGCACAACAGGAAATATGTGTTCAGTCTGAAAGACACATCTATGTATGTAGATATTTAACATAAAAATCAGTAATATACCTCTTATGTTTCTTCGGGGGTTGTAATTCTCTGTCATCATATTACTCTTAGCAGAACTCTCACTCTCCATTTGTGGTAGATATTGGCAAACAGAAACCGGATCACTTCAATGTTTCTAGTTGTACGAAATCACACGTAAATAATAGGTCAGAAGGCGGTATATGATGAGAGAAATATTTAGCAGCGTACCATGGTTATGGAAAAATGTAGCACACCTACTATCATATGCCAAGCTGCAATTGTTGCCCCTTTATATTTATTTTTCCATTATGCATAGTTCTATGATCGAAGTATGCAACTGAAACTTAATACTGAACTTATATTAGTTTGGAATTCAGTTTCAGCATGGACATATAGTTCTGGATTCATCAATTCTGTTAAACTAGTTTTAAGGTTGCGATGATATTTACTTATCCTCAAGGATACATAGAGGATGAATCTTTTATTAATGTTGTAGAGACAATACTGGCAAATTGAACCAATTTAAAATAATAACATTCATAGCTTTATATTTTATACTTTATAGAAAACATGGCCTACTGCTGTTTGCAGTTATAAATTTTATTGGTAGCCTAGCAATATGAAATTATATATAAAATTTGCAAGTATAACTATGTTCATACAAAGCTTAAGCTGAATACCTTCCTATATTTTAATATTTTTATTATTATAACCGCTAAGGTTGGGCAAGTTATGTCAATGGAACAATTTGTTTATGATGTTAAATTCAAGTGTCATAACCATTTAGGAACATGCATCAGTATGCTAACTAATCATTTGTCCTGTCATTGCAGCCAGAGGAATCTACCATTATAGATATGCATGAGCCAGTGTCACTTACCTTTGCTCTGAGGTACATGAACTCCTTCACCAAAGCAAGCCCATTGTCGGACCAAGTCACCATCAGCTTCTCATCTGAGCTACCGGTGGTGGTTGAGTACAAGATCGGTGAGATGGGCTACATTAGATTCTATCTAGCAGAGGAAATAGCACATAACACCAGTTGTTGGTGAATTTTTTGCACAAAATCACATGTTGCAATTTGTTTTGCACAGAACACCACATTTCCCGGTAATCTTTGCAAGAAACACATAAAACTTGATTAGCCTCCGTTGACACAGCAATTAGATAAGCCGGGCCCAGTAGGAGGAAGCCCAGACTGCTCCATACGCAGATACTCCCATCCTCAATGAAACTCCCATGTTCCTCTCTCGTAAAAAAAATAACGTTGTTCTTCTCGTACACCACCGAGGCGGCTACATCGTACGAGGCGGCGACCTGGAGACCAGCGACGGCGGCTGGGGCGGCGGCGCGCCAGCGGAGGGGATGGGGGAAATGGAGGAGTACGAGACAGACTGATTTGCCACACGAATCGGCGACTCGACTGTAATTGAGGCGGCCTCCACGCGACCTGTTGCCGGCGGCAGGGGCGGCGCGCCTGCCAAGAAGATCCTGACCATGGATTCCGATGCCCCCGACCAATTAATGGGGTAAGCTCGGTCGGCAATGCCATTTTTGTTGAATTTTTTCCTTTTGGTGAGGGGGTTTGACTGGGAGGAGAAACCCTAGCTTTGGCCGCGGAAGAACTCGATTCTGATCGACGTAGAAACCTAGGTTCTTTCTCAATTTTGTTGTGATAGATTCGGACATGTGAATTTCGTTATGGGGTTGTGCAGTTTGATGAAACAATGTGTGAATAGCAGTCCGTTTATTTTGGTATCAGACTAGTAGGAAATGAGCTCATTTTTGGATGAATTTTATGTGAACTGTAGTTGAATTGGACATAATAATAACCATTGCTTATGTGTGTTCAGGTTGGAGGACTATCCCGGTTTTTCTGTCCATGGGAGAGAGATGATTGGATTTGTAACACATTGGCATTTTGATTCTTTTGGTGATGTGGGTACCCAACGGAGTGTCAATCGACCTGCTGATGCTTTTGGACAGAGCCAAATGAGCAGCAACGTGGATTGGCCTATTCCTATTGCTGAATCTGTAGCACATATGGAGGAAGATGCCCAAGCTGAAGGCATTGTTGACGAGGAATACCAAGTTGACGGAGAAACCGACTCTGACCATTATGATGATTTTCTGGTTCGTTGTGAAGGTGATACAGATGTTGAGGAATGCTTCCCAACATCAGTGGCAGCAGAATATGTACTTGAGAAAGAGAAGCCAGGGGTTGAGAGGGAAGACATCCAGGAAGAATGGAGGGGAAAAATGCAAAGGATAAGATGGAGCTGTCAAGAGCAGCCAAGAGAAGGGCAATAGAAGGAGTTCTGGAGGAAGAAGGCATGTCATTTAGTGATCAAGCAAGTGATGACTGCAGGGAGTTGGATGATTCTAGCGATGATGATGGAGCTGTGGATCCAAAGTCTGTGTCCTTAACAAAGATGTATCCTTAACAAAGAGGAAGAGCGGATCAAAGAAACTAGAGAAGAGAATTTATTATGATGACTCAAATCCCATTGCACATGAGTTGCTGCAGTTGAAGTTGTGCTTCTCAGACATCCATCAGTACATAAGAGCACTAACAAACTATCATACTGCGAATCAAAGGGGCTTCGAATATTTAACAAATGATCATGACAGGATCACTGTTTGCTGCAAGTCCGGAGGCACATGTGCCTTTGCAATTATGTCATCAACTATCACAGGGGAAACTACCCATGTAATCCGTTGGCTTGTTTTACCTCACACATGTGGAAAGACGAATGAAAGTTCAAGAATCAATTGCGCTTGGGTGAGCAAGACATATGAAGATCAGATTAGAATTGAGCCCAATATGAAAATGTTAACCGAATGGATATGTTGATTGTGTTAATATAGAGGCATTTTTTTTGCACGTTGCATTACAACACTTGGTTAGTATTTGATCATTACAGGAAAGGCACAACAAAGAAGCATATAGAAGAGGGACTGGTTGAACCAGACCACTCCTCTAATTGTTGTGTCAAATAGGCTAATTATGTTTTATGTGTTTCTTGCAAAGACTACAGGAAAATCTGGTGTTCTGTGCAAAACAAACTGCAACCTGTGATTTTGTGCAAAAGATTCACCAACAACTATTTCCTCTATCTTGCACAAAAGGTTGAAGAGATGGGAAAATGAAGGCATGATTGCTGCACTAAGGAATAAGGATGAGCTTATGTTGCGTACTTTTCCAGGTCTTTGGACCAGTTTGCTTAGTGCTTATCTGTAAGCAAAAATGATGTTCTGCTTGCTTTAGCATTTCTGTATCTGTGGCTGTTCGTGGTTGATGGATTTCAGGGGCTAATGTTAGATAAGTGAATTATGCTTGTCCATGTTAATTCTGTTATCTGTTAGAGAAGTATTTTCATGACACAAACTGATGGTGCACTCCAGGAGTTAATGTTAGAGATTAGTTTAGGTTTTTAATTATCACTTTTGTAATTCCATTTCATTCTTTTAATTTCTGTTTTATTATTAGAGACTTGTAAATCATTAAACTTATATTGTGTAATAAACATTACTATTTTATTTATAATTATATCTCATTTATGGAATTTCTTTATTATTACAAAAAATGTATACTTGTATAAATAAGCGAACAGCGTGTTAAAATTAATTAATTTTTGAAAATATGCCTGTGGCGCACCAGGTAGGTTACCCTCGTGGCGCACCAGGTAGGTTACCACACTAGTGGCGTGATACCTGTGTCGCATGCATGGTGCACTTGTAGCAAAAGGTGGTGAGCCACGGGTAGGCTTTTCCCTAGTAGTTAGGCTACCGACTCGGTAGTTCTCGATGGGTCCGGCGCGGATGTGCTTTAAGGAGCCTAAGGGCAGGGACGGACCTAGGATCAAAATCAAGAGGGGACAAAAATGTGGTAGTGAGGGGAAAATCTCATGCTGGAGGAGGGGGGACACTTTTAAGCTTGCTATTACAAAGGGGGGAAAGGTTGAGTGGGGGCATCTAACCCCCATGGCTAACACTCTGAATCCGCCCATACCTGTGGGTCACAGTGCAGCAGCTAGCCGTGCAACCAGCCTCGACTCTTTTCCGCAAGTGTAGCTAGAAGGTTCATGTGCAACTAATACCTGCGGCACATTCCTTTGAACTCTCAGGCTGCCGAGGGGCGCATCGGTATTATTTATTAGGTGATGTGGTTTCAAATAAATATTGTGTTTTTCTATTTATGTGTGCTACTAAATTCTAAAACATTAAATGAACATATTGTCAAATAAAAACAATATAATGGAAAAAAGGTATCTTAGATGATTGCTAAATTAAAAATAGTACATTTTATGAATAGCAGCATTATAGCTACAACAATTGAGATTGTTCATACAACAATCACTTGAATCTTCTACTTTTGGTGGCAACTCATATGTAACACGGGAATCTTCAAGAATTGGCTTCTGCAATTTCAGCGAGAACAATCCTGAGTGAATGGTCCTGAATAGTAATATCACCGTGCGTGACATTAGGAATCTTGATGAATTTAAAGAGTATGTTCTCTGACACTTGCTGCTTTTCCAGTTCCTTGGTGAATGCCAACACACTATTAAGGTTGACGACCCCATCTCCATCACCATACACAAGTTTTGGGGAGACATCAAAGTTGCCATCCCAGAATACCACTTGCTTCGTTGTTTCAATGCCAACACCATTGAGTATTGTCAGTGGAACCATTGGCGCCTCAACTCTCATATCTGTAAGAGGCGGCAATTTAGTCAAGGGAGAGACTCCTTTGAGATTGAAACCGATGGCTGCAAAAAATTCTGGATAGTCATACGCCGAGTAGTTTCTATGTTTGGTGATTATGATTGGCTCCTGGCCAAACGCCATTGAGGATGGCAGAGATAGGAGGGAACTTGTGAAAGACCACCACATTTTCCGCAAATCAAGGTATGGAACATTCGGGAAACGAAGTACCCTCGGTCCCTCAATGAAGTTCGTGATCACATCCATGAAGCCTGTATGAGGTGTTGGCGAGAGTAGAACCAGGTGCTTGATGTATTTTTTCCTCCATTGAAGGGGTGTCGAATTGACGAAGTCAAGTATGAGCCTGCCACCAAAGCTATGCCCAATGAAGATAACCGGCTTGTTTCCATTTTTCTCACTTGCGTGCTGCACTAGATCCTTGACACGAGCAAAGTATTCAGTGTACACCTCTGAATACTGGCCAGGCCGTGGTGGAGCATGTCGTATGTCATAAGGAGCTCCAAAAAGGTTATCTCCGTCTCGATATCCAATTGCTTGCAGTTCGTTGCGGAGCCTTACGTTACAACAAAATGGGCAGCTGGAGAGAATTTTAATCAATGTCAAATCCTAGAAGTACACACAAGGGAGCATAACTAGTGCGGCTCTAAAAAAAATAGGAAATAGAGTATGATAGCGACTACATAAAGAAATTTACCATTGCATCATATTAAGTCCCGATAACATATATACCGACAATTCTAACCATAAAATGCAAAATATAGATTCAGTAATACAAACAATTCAATTCTATTCCCTAGCAATATGTTTTTCCATCGGTGTACATATTACTACCAAAAGGATATAATTTTCTCAAAATTCAAACTATGTAAACCTTCACCAAGTTTTTAGAACAAGAAAAAAAAGACATTATCATCTACAATACAAAATCAACATCCTATAGTTTTATATGATACATATATAATATTATATATTTTGATAATTTCTCTAGGAACTTAGTGAAACTTTACATTGTTTGACTTTTGAAAAAAAAAATGGTGTAGGCCTTGTTATATCACAAACGGAGGGAGTATTAGCTTAAGCTTCTAGCTCTTGCACTAAGCAAGTAGGGGAAAGATAAGTCTCAATTAGTGTGTTCTTTGTGGCGTGAGAAGAGACAAATAGTCAAAAGTGCCCTCCCATCTATGTAGAGATGAATAAAACCATGTGACTTTCTAATGTTAAATAAAACAGTTCCTAGATGCTGGAAACTTACGTTATAGGCCTTGCTATCACAAACAGAGGGAGTATTAGCTTAGGCTTCTAGCTCTGCTGTCTCAATGGGTGTGCTTTGTGGCGTAAAAACAGAGCAAAAGTCAAAAGGATCTCTTTGTGCTGTGTCGACAGACATGGCCTGTCTAAACTAGTAAGGCATGCAGAGGCAACAACAACAACGCTACTGGCCGGCACAGATGCTAAAACCGTCTTGAGCCTATGTAGTAGAGATGAACAAAACCATGAGAGCTCATAGATGCTGGAAACTTACGTGTCGTCCTTGTAGGAGAATCCATACACAGAGCCGAAGTTTGGCACACGAGTCTCGACGCCATGCTGGTTCTTGAAGCCGTTGGTGGCAGGGTCAAAAACAAGGCTCATCTGCTCCTCGAAGCACGGCATGTAGTGGTGGTTCACCAGGTCCACCGTGCTGTTCCACAGCGGGAACCATCCTTTCCCCTTGAGCGCGCCGCAGCGTGGTAGCGACGGAGTGTAGGCGTCGGTGAGGCGCGCCTCCAGGACGGAGCAGCCGAAGCCACCTTGGAGAAGTATGGGGTAGTGGGCTTGGAGCTGCTGACCCACTCCCTGGTCACCCAGGTAATCGTGGAGGGAAGACGGGAGGAGCAGGAGGAGCAGCCGTAGCAGCCCGAGGAACGCTGCGTTCATGGCCATTGCTGCGATACCGCGCGCTGTCGCTAGCTCGCTACCAGCGTCTAGTTTTATAGCGTTGGCCTGGGGGAGTCTCTGCAAGCTTGTTTCGAGGGAGTCTCCTCTGCAAGTTACAGTATCATGCAAGTTCACTCTTGGTGGCAGAACATGTGGCTCACGCTCCATCACACCCAGCTTAGCTGGCTCCACATCGTCTCGCATGCATCCATGTGCTACTGCTCTTGTTTTACTACAATAGTGTGCAACTTGTTTGGTTACCACGTTTTTAGCGAACTAGTAATTTAACCAAAACCGATTTCATCCTAACATGATAACTAGTTTGTAGAGAATTAGTTATGCATAAACGCATTATAAGTCCTAGAAAACTTAGCTTTCTAATACCCAGAATCTGTGTTCTTGGAAAAACGAGTCCGAGACGTTTTTTAAACGGATTTGCTAATTCTCAGTATGGCTTAATTAGTAGAATAGTAACCGTTGATTTAATTTGATCAAGATTCGTATTACGCGGGTGCGGCCTGTACATCTTCTGACTGGGTTTTTTGTTTTGTTTTGCGAATCATGTTCTGACTGGTTCGAACTCCCAGACGCGTATTATTTTCTTCGTGGGCTGCAAGTGTCCGTCAGTGGCCTGAGCTGCTAGGCGTGGGCTGCTACGGTAGAGCTGAAGTTGCACTTCGTATGCTGTGAAAGAGGAGAGTGGTAGTTGAAGGCTATGGAGATCACTAGGCAAAATCTTTTTTTATTGTTTATTTTATAAAAAAAATCTCAATCCAACAATGGCAAGTGGTGTTGCAAAAAGTATTTTTCCACAAGTAATGCAATTAGTGTTGCAATTGAGATTTTTTGTACCTTTTAAATAGCATCACTTGAACATGTGGTCCAAACAGTAAACTGTGAATCCCAAAGCCTACGGCCGATCCAGTTTACTGCAGAGAGCACATATGATAGTTTTATTGTTAATTTATTATAGTTGTAACTTACAAGTTGCTAAGTTGGATTGCAACTGAGATTTTTCAGTTGTCTAGGATTGTTGCTGAGATTTTTTTGTGTTGTAACTGTAACTTTCCCCAGTTGTAAGTATGGTTAAAACTGAGTTTTTTTGTAGTTGCCCACTTGCAATTCAGTTTTTTTTCTACTTGCAAGTGCGGTTGCAACCGAGTGTGGTTGCAACTAGGAATTTCTCGAGTTGCAAGTATGGTTGCAACTGAGACTTTCTCTAGTTGCAAGTCTGCTTACAACTAACATTTGTTTCGAGATTTTCTCCAGTTGCAAATGTGGTGGTAACTAAGATTTTTCCCGAGCTTTTTTCAGTTGCAATTGTGGTTGCAAGTTGCAACTAAGATTTGTTTCGAGATTTTCACCGGTTGCAACTGTGGTTGCAACTGAGAATTTTTCAGTTGCAAGCGGAGTTGTAACCGAGAATTTGTGAAAATGTTACCAAAATATCTTTATCGGGTGATTTTATTTTACTTAATATGAGAGAGAAAATTTAATTTGTTATTTTAAAAATATTTAGATTGTAAAAAACGAAAATAAAACATAAAAGAAACGATATAAAAGGTGATGACAACATTCTACTGAGCTCTAAGCTAATTCTCAGGAGACTAAGCTCTAGAGAGACCCTTTTTGTAAAAGCTCATTTTAGTGAAACTTGCTTTCCCTAAGGAGACGATGATGCAATGGGTAACCGTGACGCCGAAAACCACACGATATTGATTTCGAGACGCCCTTATATACGACGTCCGCGATGAAGCACACACGTGATGTGATGGTGCTCCGGTGATGGCGCCAGACAATCTTGTTGGCAGTTGTGGAAGCGGTTGGGAAATCCCAAGAGGAATGTGTGATGAGCACAGCAACAAGTTTTCCTTCTATACGAAACCAAGGTTTCATCGACTAGTAGGCGAAAGACGTGAGTTCTGAAGGTGTTGCTAGCTGACTAGTGGCAGAGCGCACTACCGGTGTTAGCAACAACGTGGAACATGCACACAACACAACCAAAGTACTTTGCCCCAACTTACAGTGAGGTTATCAATCTCACCGGTTTGCTGAACACAAAGGCTTAGACGTATTGAGTGGAAAGAGATGTTTGCAGAAAGTAAACAGAACATGATTGCAGTAGAATTTATCAGTAAAGGAAATAGGACCGGGGTCCACAGTTCAGTAGAGATGTCTCTCCATAAAGATAAATAGCATGTTGGGTGAACAAATTACAGCTGGGCAATTGACAGAATATCGACCATACATGACAAGATGATTACTATGAGATTTGATATGGGCATTATAACATAAGACATAGGCCGTAATCCAACTGCATCTATAACTAATAATTCACCTTCAGGTTATCGTCCGAACCCCTTTCAGTATTAAGTTGCAAGTAACAGACTATCGCATTAATCAATGTCTGTAAAGTAAACAATAGAATTACCCTCGGATAAAGCATTGTTGTTTTCAGCCTAGTAGCAATAGCACATCTACAATCTTAGAAGTTTAATGTCACTCTCCCAACAAACTAGAGGCATGAACCTACTATCTAGCATAAATACCCCCTCTTGGAGTCACAAGTGTCCACTTGGCCAGAGTTTCTACTACCAACGGAGAGCATGCAAGATCACAAATAACATATGACATGAATATATAATCAATTTCAGCATAGTATATGATGACCCACAAGTATAGGGGGTGTATCGTAGTATCTTCGATAAGTAAGAATGTCGATCCCAACGAGGAGCAGAAGGTGTTGACAAGCAGTTTCGATGAAGGATTCA